>NC_054700.1:17239020-17264020 GCF_016097555.1 Gigantopelta aegis | reverse complement strand
GTTTGGCGTCATCAGAAATCAAAACCAAACAATAACAACAGATAATGACTTGATATATTTCACAGAAACTGAAAAATGTATTTGCGCCAATACCGTACGAAAGTAATAACGATATATATATACAATGTATTGTGAAAAACACACTTGGATATTTTAGTACATTACTCGTTTGACTTCGCTGGTGATTCCTTCTTTTTACCTTTCCCCACCCCGTCACCTGTCTGTCGCTCTCAGGTTGTAGAACGCTGTCTCCCGTGCCTCTGTTTCTCTAGCTGTCTCTCTCTGTGTCTGTCTGTCTCTCTCTGTCTCTGTCTCTCTCTCCCGTCTCTCTCTCTCTCTCTCTCTCTCTCTCTCTCTCTCTCTCTCTCTCTCTCTCTATCTATCTCTCTCTCTATCTCTCTCTCTCACTCACTATTTCTCTCATAACCCTCTCTTTCCTTCTTTCTTACTCGTTTCCCTTCTCTCATCTCTCTCTCTCTCTCTCTCTCTCTCTCTCTCTCTCTCTCTCTCTCTCTCTCTCTCTCTCTCTCTCTCTCTCTCTCTCCCACCCTCTCTCTCGTTCCAGCCAGTGCACCACGACTGGTATATCAAAGGCCGTGGTATGTGTTATCCTGTCTGTGAGATGGTGCATATAAAAGATCTCTAGCTGATAATCGAAAAGAGTAGTGGCGATAGCGGGTTTCCTCTCTCAATATCTGTGTGGTCCTTAACCATATGTCCGACGCCATATAACCGTAAATAAAATATGTTGAGTGCGTCGTTAAATAAAACATTTCCTTCCTCCCTCTTTCTCTCTTCCCCACTCTATCTTTCCCTCTCTCGTTTTCTCCCTTCCTCCCTTCTCTCCCTCTCTCCTCCCCTATCTCCCCTCTCTCCCCCCTCTCTCTCTCTCTCTCTCTCTCTCTCTCTCTCTCTCTCTCTCTCTCTCTCTCTCTCGCTCTCCTTGTCTGTCTCTCCCCCGATTGTTTTCTTTTTAGACACTAAATCCGTTAAACATTAAACACTGAATACATTGATTCATTGATGTTGATTTTTTATTTTGTTTTCATACTGTAAATAACAGACACAAATGATAATATAATGCTGTAATATACATATAAAATCTTACGAGTATTTCTAAAATTGAAAGCGTACACGGCTCATCAATAATAACAAAACAATAATATGTAATGAACTAACAGTACTGTTGTACAAATATATACATTTAGTGTATTCGACTTCTAAACGTACGTAGCACATCACTAATGACAAAACAATAGTTTGTTATGAACTAACAATACTAATGTACAGATATATATATATATATATATATATATATATATATATATATATATATATATATATATATAATATTTATTTAATAGCACTATAGCACATTTATTTTACGACTATTTAATGTTTAACAAATGGCGTTTTCGATACTTGTAGATAGTTTAATGCTAAGTTCATACTATCAACTGTCACGAATTCTAGTAGATAGGACACCACATACTACGACCTTTGATACATTTGCCATGGGAAAAAGCCTCATCGGGTTCACCTAAGGCGATCGATCCTAAACCCCACAACGCCCCAGGCGAACATTTCAGAAGCAAAATAAACAATTAACTTTCTTTTCGTGCTCATATCAAATTAATGTTCAAGCACGCTGTCCTTGGCACACACCTCATCTGTCTGGACAGTCGTTTATTGGTTAGTTAATTAGTTAGTGAGAGAGTGAAAGAGAAGTTGGTTATTTGCCATACACCTATCCATCGACTCATTGAAAACCACTCCGAATGACAGCCAGTAATGCCATTCGGACCCAGTATCTATCCACAGCTCACTTCATGCGCGGTCGGTCTAGGATCGATCCCCGTCGGTGGGACTATTGGGCTATTTTTTTCTCTAGCCAGTGCACCATGACTTTTATATCAAAGGACGTGGTATGTGCTATCCTGTCTGTGGGATGGTGCATATAAAAGATCCCTTGCCACTAATGGAAAAATGTAGCGGGTTTCATCTCTATGACTATCAAAATGACCATATGTTTGACATCCAATAGCCGATGATTAGTAAATCAATGTGCTCTAGTGGTGTCTTTAAACAAAACAAAACAAAGCTAACTATCCACAGGGAACAATAGGCCTAGTTCAACATTTTGGACAACCATAATTCGGTTGCATGATTTTCACCTAGGTAACCGATTACTCATTTACTTGAATTATATATTGTGTAACCGGTGAGTAACGTAATCGTAACACACGTTCTGTATCACACTGATATTCCAAATGTATTTTTAATAAATTAATTTTGCAAATGATACAGCATTTTTCAAGTTTCCAAAATCTGTCTAGAGTTAATTAAAAAAAACACCTAGCAGTTCACCATGAAACCGTATGCGTAACCGACACACGAACTGAACAACTGTTTGCGTGAAATATTGCGCACTGCTACCAGCCTAAAGCAATGGCGTATAACCATTACGCAGAGGACGGTGAAAAATATTAAACTTTTTATTTCAATCACATTGATGCATAAACTGATAGCTTCCCTTGACGATACTTGAATAAATATTCACACAAACATATCATTGTAATAAAACAATTATACATATAACATGTCGTATAATATACATGTACATTCTGACAATGGGTCATAATAGCTAAATAGATGCATATATACATTCTGTCATGTTATAATTTCTTTGCGTATAATTTCAACAACCATTGTTTTCAATGACCGCCAGCGGTCAAGGGTGCATAATTATAACGTATTGTAAAATAATAATATTATATAATAATTATTATAAATGAGGCACTTGCCCAAATTTCCACTTTATAATATAGAACACCAAGGCTGCTGTAGTGGCATACGTCGCATATTACACTATCGGTCGACAGATGTTAATCTGCTTAACACACCTGCATAATAATAGGATTAAATTGTAATCGCTTCACATAGTAACTTATACACGCATGTCAGTCAGTAATAAATACCTATATAAAGGATAACTTTTAATGTACATGTGTATTTTGTTTTCATTATAAACCATTTGTTTTCGTTTTAAAAATCAATCTGATGACATACTGAAGTGAGGAATAATAAATATTTATGTTGTCTGAATTTAAATTAAAATTTAAAATGTTCCACAATAATTAGCACGTGTATTAAGAACAAAAGAAAAGAAGTTTTTTTTCTCTTTTCTAGAGTCACGTGTGTTAACGTGTGGCACACGACCTTCGTGTTTTGCGCATGAAGATAATTATTATCTAAATAAATAGGAACCTGTATCAATGGATTTGATCTGCTAAAACAGAAGGCTAAAGGACCATTGAGACTGGATGCGGCGCGTGCGTGCGGTGTAGCTAAAACAATTGAAATCCCCGTTAGTTTCAATGAGAATGTCTAAACTGGATGCGGGCGTATGCAAAAGTAAAACGCACGCGGCTAACCGCAATGAAATAATCGTATTTATTATATAACATTTCGTGAAATATCTTAAAATATCAGTCAAATAAAAGTGTTATCAGTCACTCAGTGACGATAACACATTTTATAGTCAAAATTTCACTCTAAAATGTGTTATCGTCACTGTAGAAAGTGTTATCTTCACTGTAAGAAAGCCGAAACTATTTTTCTGCTGGCATTTTTAAAAATAAACGCAAATTGCCAAAAGTTATATAATAAATAGAAAATTTCATGTTTTTTGTCAAATATAATTTATATTTCATCTCGTGAAGTTTGCAATCATATCTAACGAGTCGCGCTTGCAAACTTCACGAGATTAGATATAAATCGTATTTGACCAAAAAAACATGAACTATCCTCTATATAGTTGATATGCCAAAAACGCAAGCGACAGACGCAACAGACGGACCGCACGCGCCACATAACGGATAAAAGGTCTGTAGTGTTATGAAATTAAAAAACAAATAGAGTGCTTCTATAGTAAAGTTATAAATAATGATCTTACCAAAGAGATACATATTTTTCTAGACAGTGGTTTTCTCTCTTGTACTACAAGCTATTGGTAATGATAGGCACTGAACAGATAGCAATCTAAATAGTGTAATTACATGTTGTTTACGTTGAAACATATTGTATTAAAATATAATATTTATCTGAGAGACGCAAAGACAAAGAATAATTTATGGCAAAACATAAAGAAATTAAATATTCTAAATATTATGCATTCATGGATGTATTTACACACGTGTGTATATAACATGTTACGTACACCTACGATAAGTTAAACATCAATAATACCATACCATCCGCATACATGTGATACACACTGACAGGCAATTAGTTTACATATGGATCTACATATATAATTTTCACATATACAGACGAGTATTGTACACATGGATCTACATGTATACTTTTCACATATACAGGCGAGTACTATACATATGGGTCTACATGTATAATTTTCACATATACAGACGAGTACTATACATATGGATCTACATGTAAAATTTTCACATATACAGGCGAGTATTGTACATATAGATCTACATGTATACTTTTCACATATACAGGCGAGTTTTGTACATATAGATCTACATGTATAATTTTCACATATACAGTTGAATACTATACATATGGATCTACATGTATAATTTTCACATATATACAGTTGAATACTATACACATGGGTCTACATGTATAATTTTCACATATATGCAGTTGAATACTATACATATGAATCTACATGTATAATTTTCACATATACAGGCGAGTACTACACACATGGATCTACATGTATAATTTTGCACGTATATACAGGCGAGTCTTATACATATGGGTCTACATGTATAAGTTTCACATACAGGCGAGTATTGTACACATCGATCTACCTGTTTAACTTTCACATATACAGGCGAGTATTGTACACATGGATCTACATGTATAATTTTCATATCTATGTATACATATAAATAAATATTATTACACACCCACATGAATGTATATTATCATTCGTGAATATAAATATATTATACACACGACCGTATAATATAGAAATATTCAAGAATTTTATACATACCTATTGTATATTAATTAACTCGTCAAATAAGTGTTTTAACCATTTAACCAACCGCCTGCCACCCACCCATCACCCCCCCCCCCCGCCAAAAAAAACCCAACCCAACAAAACAAACGTTTTGTAAATTACAAGCCCCACCCCCCACCCCCACCCCCACCCCCAAAAGAACCCCTGAAAAATCTCCAAGTTGGTCTAGAAGAATATTTGGTTTTACTAGGGGAATGAGTGCAGCCAACCTCGTTTAATTTTTAAACAGAGATAATAAGTAGTTGCATACATGGAAACGTGTATTTAAAATCTAAATTTCTGATTGCTACTGTTATATGTGTTTCTGAGTCAATGCTAACGGTATTAACATATAGTGTGTGTGTATGTGTGTGTGTGTGTGTGTGTGTATGTGTGTGTATGTGTGTGTATGTGTGTGTGTGTGTGCGTGTGTGTGTGTGTGTGCGCACGCGCGCGTGTGTATATCTATCTATATCTATCTATATATCTATATCTATCTATATATCTATCTATCTATCTATCTATCTATCTATCTATCTATCTATCTCTATATCTATCTATATCTATCTATCTATCTATCTATCTATCTATCTATCTATCTATCTATCTATCTATCTATATATATATATATATACAAAGTTCTTCTGCTGGTAATGACATTGAGCTGAATACTCGCTCGTCACAGGTTCGAATCCCTGCAGAGGAAATCGCTTTATTTACTAGAAACACACGTCTAAACATTTTAGTGTAGAGTTTTAAAATAAGTGAAGAAAACAAAAAGATTTAATGAAAAGGAAACTGACTAGTTACTTGAATTACATCATAATAAAACAAAACTATTTGTGTTGATCGCTATCTCAGTAAGCTGGTGGTGTTTCAATGATCGATCACAATCGAAAATCGATCGATTTTGCTCTACCGATGTTATAATCGATTATTAAAAAAACCCATAACCGATTGTGTGTGGGAAATATTAACTGATTTTTCCTCGAGTTAAAATGATGAAAATGATGTAAATTAAATACATGTATGTTGTGATTGGTGTTTGTTTTCATGTGTACATAAAGAAAAATGATATAAAAAAAGTTTATAGGAAAACTTCGTGATTTGTAGGGTCTATCTATCCCACTGAACACGGTAACAGATGCACGGCGTCTATAATTCAAATCCTTCTAATGTCCATGTAATGCTAACCGATTGTGTAATCGAAACTTAATCGGCTGGTGCAAATTAAAGGAGGGCGGCCGCGCGGCACCACAGCCTTCAAAAAAAAAAGGGGGGGTGGTGGTGGGGGGGGGTGGGGTGGGGTGGGGGGGGGAAAGCTTGGTTACCATATTGTTGTGTGTTGGTCGACTTTGTGGAATGACATACTCCTTATTTTGTCTACAAACAAGTTTATAAAAAAATACAAGCCTACTTCTCTTTTAATTAAACCGAAGATGTTGTCGGTCTGACTGACATTCACGGGCAGTTCCGATTTTGCTGAACCGATCTAAGTTTTAATATTATTGTTTTAATAACGATTTCAAGATATATGAAAAACGATATAGACGTTTGTAGTGTGATCCCCTAATGTCGGGTACATTTTTTTGTTATTTCCATCTTCATCGAATGAATCGAGCTGTGTGGTAATATTATCGCCAGCTGATAAAAAGTAGTTTCGTTTTTGTAAAGGCGGTGTATATATTATTTGGCACCCAAGATAAACAATTTTAATGATAAACACTACCATTAGTCTAATGGTCGGTGATGAAATCCCAACCGTTTTCCAACACTACAGTGTAGGGTCTATCCAACTGAACACGATAATAGGTGCACGGCGTCTATAATTCAACTCCTTCTATTGTAAGTATAACCGATTGAGTACTCGAAAGTTGATCGGCTGGTGCAAAACCGATTATAACTAATGTTCAGTGATTGACTTCCAACCGATTTCCAACACTATAGTAAGCTAGTAACCTACCAGAAGATATGTAGAACGTATTAAATGCATTTATAAATACTCATGTGACCATGTTATTTATATCACATAAATCTTCTCAACAGCACTATGAAACATTTAAAAAAAAAGAATTTCATTCACACAAAGATACAGAGAAATGATATACCGATATACGGACGTCGAAAAGAAACTCTACATGCATACAATTTGAAAAATGTGATAAATATTGCTGTGAATCGCAAAATAACCAATTTAGAAACCACCTTACAAACACTTTGCATGTGTCACAAAGTGCATTGTGTCGTTTATTTTGTTTTGTTTAACGACACCACTAGAGCACATTGATTTATTAATCATCGGCTATTTGATATCAAACATATGTTCATTTTGATACGGTCATAGAGAGGAAACCCGCTATATTTTTCCATTAGTAGCAAGGGATCTTTTATATGCACCATCCCACAGACAGGATAGCACATACCACGGCCTTTGATATACCAGTCGTGATTCACTGGCTGGAACAAGAAATAACCCAATAAGCCCACCGACGGGGATCGATTGTGACGTTTAGATGCTGAAGTTCATGATACTTTAACGTCCTACCGTACCATTTGTTAGTTTTCTATAATACAATTACACGCCTTGTAAAATTTCATTTGAACGTCAGTATACAATGAATGACACATACATATACAGGTACATAAAATTCCCTTTTTTGTCCATTGCAAAAATCGCACATTATGGAAAAACAATAATTTAGTCCCCTCCACCAACCCCAGCTTGCCATCATCTGTCATAAGCTGTGTATATACTTTATATATTATACTAGCATACAGTATAGTCAGATTTGGAAAAAAGGGGATTGGATGTTTGAATATTGATTCTTTTATAATTCTTGGGCCTAATTCACAAAGGTCTCTTAGGCTCTGCTAGACAACAAAGCATCCTCTTTGCAAGTCTTTTAGCATTGCACTGCGAGATCGCAAAGTTACGAGAGTTTAGTGAATTAGGCCCCTGGTTATTTTGATTCTTAGTGGTCATATAGCTATGATATAGTGTATATTTGAGTGTATATTTGTTTGTATGGTAGACATTCGAAAGGCTATGTCTACTAAATATGATGCATCATTGACCAAAATGATAGCTGAAATTATTCCATGCTTTGAACTTGCGCATACGTTTTCACCTCTCTTGTGAAATCCTTGCACATTTGTTATTTGTTCCAAGTGACAAACAACCGCTGTAGTGGCAGTACTCATCATGGGTGCCACCGGTGTGACAGGATATGCCCACCTTTCGCGAACACCTGATATCGTCATTGTCATCACAGCTATACTTGTTTTAATGAGCTCTGCTGTGTACTAGATTTGATTTAATAATCTAGCCTTGGCATGGCAGTCCTCTTTGTGGCGGTGCAAGAGGGATGAAGTCTCCAGTAAAGGATCTCCTCGGAGTGGCTGTCCTCCTATAGATGAGGCACTAGATAGAGATTCGTCCAATCAACCACTATTTTGCCAAATGCTCATTCGACTGTGCATTGTACAAACATATGGCCCTGACCATGTATGACGGTTTTGTCTTTCGGATTTACAATTGTACATAACATAATGCCGATGGTAACTTAGGATTATTTACATGCATGTGTCTACAACTGTAAGTATTAAATACATGCATTTATCTACAAATGTAATACAGACAAATATACACTACATCAATGTAAACAAAGCAATAGGGGCCGTTCTAAAAATAATTATGGCGTGGTGGTATACTGGGAAAAGAAAATGCTGTTTTATTATTTTGGTATACATGGGAAATATTTTTACAATAAAACATTTTTAATTGCATTCTTTGCATTAAGAGATAATGGAAAAAAAACAATTACAGGACCAGCTGCAAGATTTTTCTAGGCAGTGGGTGCAACGTCCCAAAAGAGCACCTACAGTATTCCACAGTACACACTGACATACATTATATACAGGACGTCCATAGTGCTTTGATGTTCGGGGGAGTAGGCGCGCACGTCCAGCACCCTCCTCTGGATCCGCGCCTGAATTACCTACCAACGCCCCTTTGCAATAATTTCTGGAACTACCCTAATATCAAAGACACTTTCAAGGTTATCACAATATACAGTTTTGGCAAACATGTGAAAAATAACACCAGACAGATTTGGTTCTGAAAGTCAGTGCTTCTTAAACGTCTTTATTCGACCCACATCCGTCATAACCCACCCACAACGACCCCCACCCCACCCACCCACCCCACCCCACCACCGCCCAAACCCCACTTTCTGAGACCCTATCCCACTTTTGTTTCATTCTCCAGTGTAAAACAAGAATTTTGTGGATTTAAAGGTGCAACTATACACCAAGTTTCAGTGACCTAGGACTTATAGTGTGTGAGAAACTGATCTAAAGGCGAAACTTTAACTCAAAAGTTGATGCCGTCATTGACACCATCGTCTAAAAAGTAACATCAATATCTCGACTTTTTTACTTCGTAAAGGCGAGACAAACATATGAGGTAAATATAATTATTCCAGTAGAAAATATGTTTTGTCAAATAAACTTCTTGTATGTCGAACACTATTATCACGATTTTTGTTTCCGCCAAAGACGCCTGCCACGTGACTCATAATGTAGTCATCGGAATTCCTTCCTGAAAATTAAAGCAGTGGTGTTATGAATGTTGTTAAAATGTAATAAAATAAATAAATAAAAATTTGTTAATGAGAGCGTTGCTGGTAATCCAGTGATACAAACCGATTTATTTCTCTAATTTAATTCATTTGAAATGACAAATGTTTTTTTTGTTTTTTTATCAATTGTCACTATGTCATATTAACTAATATTTAACTAAAATGTAATGCTCTATTCCTAATATTCATATAACTGGAATAATTAATCAATTTTAGTGTTTATATATGCATTACAAGTACAAAAAAGCACACCCAACAAACAAACAAACAAACAAACAAATAAAAAACAACACGTTTCTTCAGCTCACCTCGTCCTGCTAAAATAGATCTAGCCACCTAATAAAAGTCTTTGTATTGGCTACATGTATGATGTGACAATTCCCAAGCCAAAAAGGCGTTCCTTTTGTGATTAAACAAAGTAAATATAACATTGATATTTAAATATTTTGAAACAAAAGCAGCGCCCAACCAAGATTTTATATGGGGGCCAACCACATTTGTGTGTGGGGTGGGGTAGGGTGGGAGCTACGTGACTGATTACGAGTGACTGATTAATTCTCGTTTTTACACATATTACTGGGTGAAAGACAAATGTAAAAATTGATGGAGAACAGAAAGATCTGTGATTGGTGGGACATGGCGACATTAACCCCTTCCATCCCACGAACCAGTTCCTTCATTACCACCCTTCGTCCCTCTCTTACTCACAGCGCTCCTGTACGTTGTCGTTCCGTCTACGTGTTTGGCCAAGACGGGGAGATCTCTCAGTACGATTTCCTCTTCCTTGTCAAACATCTGGTTATCATACGACAATGGCATCGGAACATCTGTTAAATACACAACAAAACACCTGGTTATCATACGACAGTGGCATCGGAACATCTGTTAAATACACAACAAAACACCTGGTTATCATACGACAGTGGCATCGGGACATCTGTTAAATACACAACAAAACACCTGGTTATCATACGACAGTGGCATCGGGACATCTGTTAAATACACAACCAAACACCCGGTTATCATACGACAGTGGCATCGGGACATCTGTTAAATACACAACAAAACACCTGGTTATCATACGACAGTGGCATCGGGACATCTGTAACATACACAACAAAACACCTGGTTATCATACGACAGTGGCATCGGGACATCTGTAAAATACACAACAAAACACCTGGTTATCATACGACAGTGGCATCGGAACATCTGTAAAATACACAACAAAAATCTGGTTATCATACGACAGTGGCATCGGAACATCTGTTAAATACACAGCAAAACATCTGATTATCATACGACAGTGGCATCGAGACATCTGTTAAATACACAACAAAACATCTGGTTATCATACGACAGTGGCATCGGAACATCTGTTAAATACACAACCAAACATCTGGTTATCATACGACAGTGGCATCGGAACATCTGTTAAATACACAACAAAACACCTGGTTATCATACGACAGTGGCATCGGGACATCTGTAAAATACACAACAAAACACCTGGTTATCATACGACAGTGGGATCGGGACATCTGTAAAATACACAACAAAACACATGGTTATCATACGACAGTGGCATCGGGACATCTGTTAAATACACAACCAAACATCTGGTTATCATACGACAGTGGCATCGGAACATCTGTTAAACAAAGAACAAAACACCTGGTTATCATAGGACAGTGGCATCGGAACATCTGTTAAATACACAACAAAACATCTGGTTATCATACGACAGTGGCATCGGGACATCTGTTAAATACACAACAAAACACCTGGTTATCATACGACAGTGGCATCGGGACATCTGTAACATACACAACAAAACACCTGGTTATCATACGACAGTGGCATCGGAACATCTGTAAAACACACAACAAAACACCTGGTTATCATACGACAGTGGCATCGGAACATCTGTTAAATACACAGCAAAACATCTGGTTATCATACGACAGTGGCATCGAGACATCTGTTAAATACACAACAAAACACCTGGTTATCATACGACAGTGGCATCGGGACATCTGTTAAATACACAACAAAACACCTGGTTATCATACGACAGTGGCATCGGGACATCTGTAAAATACACAACGAAACACCTGGTTATCATAAGACAGTGGCATCGAGACATCTGTTAAATACACAACAAAACATCTGGTTATCATACGACAGTGGCATCGGAACATGTGTTAAACAAAGAACAAATCACCTGGTTATCATAGGACAGTGGCATCGGAACATCTGTTAAATACACAACAAAACACCTGGTTATCATACGACAGTGGCATCGGGACATCTGATAAATACACAACAGAACATCTGGTTATCATACGACAGTGGCATCGGAACATCTGTTAAATACACAACAAAACATCTGGTTATCATACGACAGTGGCATCGGAACATCTGTTAAATACACAACAAAACACCTGGTTATCATACGACAGTGGCATCGGGACATCTGTAAAATACACAACAAAACACATGGTTATCATACGACAGTGGCATCGGGACATCTGTTAAATACACAACCAGACATCTGGTTATCATACGACAGTGGCATCGGAACATCTGTTAAACAAAGAACAAAACACCTGGTTATCATAGGACAGTGGCATCGGAACATCTGTTAAATACACAACAAAACACCTGGTTATCATACGACAGTGGCATCGGGACATCTGATAAATACACAACAAAACATCTGGTTATCATACGACAGTGGCATCGGGACATCTGTTAAATACACAACAAAACATCTGGTTATCATACGACAGTGGAATCGGGACATCTGTTAAATACACAACAAAACATCTGGTTATCATACGACAGTGGCATCGGGGCATCTGTTAAATACACAACAAAACACCTGGTTATCATACGACAGTGGCATCGGGGCATCTGTTAAATACACAACAAAACACCTGGTTATCATACGACAGTGGCATCGGAACATCTGTTAAATACACAGCAAAACATCTGGTTATCATACGACAGTGGCATCGAGACATCTGTTAAATACACAACAAAACGTCTGGTTATCATACGACAGTGGCATCGGAACATCTGTTAAATACACAACCAAACATCTGGTTATCATACGACAGTGGCATCGGAACATCTGTTAAATACACAACAAAACACCTGGTTATCATACGACAGTGGCATCGGGACATCTGTAACATACACAGCAAAACACCTGGTTATCATACGACAGTGGCATCGGAACATCTGTAAAACACACAACAAAACACCTGGTTATCATACGACAGTGGCATCGGAACATCTGTTAAATACACAGCAAAACACCTGGTTATCATATGACAGTGGCATCAGGACATCTGTTAAATACACAACAAAACACCTGGTTATCATACGACAGTGGCATCGGGACATCTGTAAAATACACAACAAAACACCTGGTTATCATAAGACAGTGGCATCGGGACATCTGTTAAATACACAACAAAACATCTGGTTATCATACGACAGTGGCATCGGAACATGTGTTAAACAAAGAACAAAACACCTGGTTATCATAGGACAGTGGCATCGGAACATCTGTTAAATACACAACAAAACACCTGGTTATCATACGACAGTGGCATCGGGACATCTGATAAATACACAACAAAACATCTGGTTATCATACGACAGTGGCATCGGGACATCTGTTAAATACACAACAAAACATCTGGTTATCATACGACAGTGGAATCGGGACATCTGTTAAATACACAACAAAACATCTGGTTATCATACGACAGTGGCATCGGAACATCTGTTAAATACACAACAAAACATCTGGTTATCATACGACAGTGGCATCGGAACATCTGTTAAATACACAACAAAACACCTGGTTATCATACGACAGTGGCATCGGGACATCTGTAAAATACACAACAAAACACATGGTTATCATACGACAGTGGCATCGGGACATCTGTTAAATACACAACAGACATCTGGTTATCATACGACAGTGGCATCGGAACATCTGTTAAACAAAGAACAAAACACCTGGTTATCATAGGACAGTGGCATCGGAACATCTGTTAAATACACAACAAAACACCTGGTTATCATACGACAGTGGTATCGGGACATCTGATAAATACACAACAAAACATCTGGTTATCATACGACAGTGGAATCGGGACATCTGTTAAATACACAACAAAACATCTGGTTATCATACGACAGTGGAATCGGGACATCTGTTAAATACACAACAAAACATCTGGTTATCATACGACAGTGGCATCGGGGCATCTGTTAATTACACAACAAAACACCTGGTTATCATACGACAGTGGAATCGGGACATCTGTTAAATAAACAACAAAACACCTGGTTATCATACGACAGTGGCATCGACACATCTGTTAAATACACAACAAAACATCTGGTTGTCATACGACAGTGGCATCGACACGTCTGTTAAATACACAACAAAACACCTGGTTATCATACGACAGTGGCATCGGAACATCTGTTAAATACACAACAAAACACTTGGTTATCATACGATAGTGACATCGGGGCATGTGATAAATACACAACAAAACATCTGGTTATCATACCACAGTGGCAATGGGACATCTGTTAAATACACAACAAAACATCTGGTTATCATACGACAGTGGAATCGGGACATCTGTTAAATACACAACAAAACATCTGGTTATCATACGACAGTGGCATCGGGGCATCTGTTAAATACACAACAAAACACCTGATTATCATACGACAGTGGAATCGGGACATCTGTTAAATAAACAACAAAACACCTGGTTATCATACGACAGTGGCATCGACACATCTGTTAAATACACAACAAAACATCTGGTTGTCATTCGACAGTGGCATCGACACGTCTGTTAAATACACAACAAAACACCTGGTTATCATACGACAGTGGCATCGGAACATCTGTTAAATACACAACAAAACACTTGGTTATCATACGATAGTGGCATCGGGGCATCTGATAAATACACAACAAAACATCTGGTTATCATACCACAGTGGCAATGGGACATCTGTTAAATACACAACAAAACATCTGGTTATTATACGACATTGGCATCGGAACATCTGTTAAAAACACAACAAAACACTTGGTTATCATACGACAGTGGCATAGGGACATCTGTTAAATACACAACAAAACATATTGTTTTCACATGACAGTGGAATCGGGACATCTGTTAAATACACAACAAAACATCTGGTTATCATACGACAGTGGCATCGGAACATCTGTTAAATACACAACAAAACATCTGGTTATCATACGACAGTGGCATCAGAACATCTGTTAAATACAGAACAAAACACCTGGTTATCATACGACAGTGGCATCGGAACATCTGGTAAATACACAACAAAACATTTAGTTTTTACATGACAGTGGCATCGGAACATCTGGTAAATACACAACAAAACATTTAGTTTTTACATGACAGTGGTATCGGGGCATCTGTACAAAATGCAACAAAACATGTGGTTATCATACGACAGTGGAATCAGGACATCAGTTTCACGTATCACTCATATTGTAAGGGATTGAATACACATTGTATTACAGTTACCGTTAATAAGTTTTACGTACCACTCATATTCTATGGGGTTGAATACACATTGTATTGCACTTACCGTTAATGAGTTTGACTGTGTCGTCGGTGACGTTGGTGACGCCGTGTTGAGGTGAGGCCTCTTCGATCTGAACGACAACAACACTCGGACATCCTGCTGTCTTTCTGACGTTGTTATCGCCACCGTCGGAACCAGTGACGTCAACAACACTAGGTACCATGACGTCAACACCTCCATCCAGTGTCTGTGAGGGAGGAATGCCATCATCACTTGCAACATTAACGACATCATCGCGAACTGACACATTCTCGTCGGTTTCACATTGTACCGTCATCCTGAAAGTTCCGTTGGAAATAATGCCTCCATTGCACATAGGGTCTGAAATATATAAAATATGTGCATGTATAAACACAGGTCTACAGTTATGAGACGGGTGTGTGTGGGCTATTTAATACATCCACATTTTATCATATTAATACACAATTAAGCCTGTAGGAATGTGGGGTTGGGGTGGGGGTGGGGGCGGGGGTGGTCCTGTATTCACTGTCGCCTTCATTGTGATTATACTCCCCAAATCTCAATAATTTTATGTTTAACAGGTCTGCGTGTGTCGATAAATAAAATATTTCCTTTTTTTTTTTCTTTTTTTTTTACAAATTTACATATATTTTATCTTCTAAACTGTATGCCTAACTACACAACAATTTAAGGATTGTCTGTTATTTCTGTTACGTTCATCGGGGTATGAAAAAAAAATCGTCTGCAAACTGTGAATCCGCGACAGGTGTAACAAAACCCGTGGTATGTGTTATCCTGTCTGTGGGATGGTACATATAAAAGATCCCTTGTACAATGGGAAAATGTAACGGGTTTCCCACTGCATGTCAAAATTACCAAATGTTTTACATGTAATTTGTCGATAATTAATAAATCAATGTGCTCTAGTGGTGTCGTTAAACAAAACAAACTTTACTGTTATAATTCTTGTTTACCTGGTATATTAGTGACTTCTGTCGTCTTATCTTTCTCGTGTATGTGAGTTTTTGTTATCTCCGCCAAGTGCTTCGTGGTCTGGGCAACCTTCCGCTCCAAGTCCACAATTTTCAACTGAAAGAAAATAATAAAGGAAAGGAATGTTTATTTAGAGGTACTAGGGAATTTCAGAAGGAAGGGTTGATATAGATAACCAAAGTTTATAGAGGGGCCAAGTCATGCTCCCCCCAGAAAACATATCAAGAAAACCCCAGAAACATTGCTTGAGAGGAGGAGTTTCGATCTGCAAAACATCTGAAAAAACCAGAAGATTAAAGTTTGTTTTGTTTAACGACGCCACTAGAGCACATTGATTTTTTGTCTTATCATCGGCTATTGGACGTCAAACATATGGTCATTGTGACATATATTTTTTAGAGGAAACCCGCTCTCGCCACATAGGCTACTGTTTTACGACAGGCAGCAAGGGATCTTTTATTTGCGCTTCCCACAGGCAGGATAGCACAAACCATGGCCTTTATTGAACCAGTTATGGATCATTGGTCGGTGCAAGTGGTTTACACCTACCCACTGAGCCTTGCGGAGCACTCACTCAGAGTTTGGAGTCGGTATCTGAATTAAAAATCCCATGCCTCGACTGGGATCCGAACCCAGTACCTACCAGCCTGTAGACCGATGGCCTAACCACGACGCCACCGAGGCCCATCACCTGGACAAATGCCTGGTACATCGCCCCCGTTGAACACTATCACTAATTACTCCATGCAGTTCAATACACGTTTTATGTCAGAATATATTCAGTGAAAAATACATCAGTATCGAGATGTATTTAACGACGCACTCATCACATTTTATTTACGGTTATATGACATCGGACATATGGTTCAGGACCACACAGATATTGAGAGAGGAAACCTGCTGCAGCCAATTCATGGGCTACTCTTTTCGATTAGCAGCAATGGATCTTTTATATGCACCATCCCACAGATAGGATAGCACATACCACAGCCTTTGATACACCAGTCGTGGTGCACTAGCTGGAAAGAGAAATAGCCCAATAGGCCTACCGACGGAGATCGATCACACAACGACCGCGCATCAAGCGAGCGCCTTACCATTGGGTTACGTCCCGCCCCCAATATCGAGATAGTCATGTGACTGCTAGGTATTTTTAGGGGTACTTTCCCTTGACAAGTACCTTGCAAAAATGTTTTAAGTTAGCCACCCCCATGCCAGAACACTGCCTGATGTTGCTGTTATGAAAGTGACATTCTTATATGTTAGTACTAATGTTGTAAAGTAATTTTAAAGAAATGGGATATTTAAATACTACATAGGTCAACTTATACTTGTAAGCATCAAAGAAAGACTTCAAAAGGCATATCAGAATTTTGTAATATTTGTTTTTGTTTATAAGGAACTAGTTCCGAAACCAGATTACATTAAGCTGCTACGGGTAACGACACCACAAATGGTGATGTAGTGTCTGTAGTAACATCTGTTATCAACAGACGGTTCAAAGTTTAAACTCAACAAGGTGACAAAGGTTTCTATTCTGTTGTACCTGTTGCCTGTCCAGTCTGTCCTGTAGAGAAGAGCTCTTTTCTTCGCACTTCGTCTTAGCTGATTTCCAAATGTGAATTTCCTGATCCAGCTCTGCTTTCGTTTTCTTAGCATTGACTACAATAATAATAAACTGACGATGATGATAATAATAATAATAATAATAATAATAATAATAATAATAATAATAATAATAATAGTAATAATAACAAGCATTCTGAGAGTATTGCTAAAGCCCAATATATTTCCGTATGTTCCAAGTTCAAGGGCAATAACTTTGTGCAAAAAATTTGAAAATCGCCATGAAAGGTAACTTTATCTGTAACAGTACATGATAAATCTATATACAAAATTTCATCTCATTATCTCTAGGCATTCAGAAAAAAACATTTTTTTTTTTTTAAAGTTAAGAAAATAAATTTTCATTTTCAAGAGCCATAACTTTGTGAAAAAGAAATAAATTGCCATAAAATTCAAACTTGATTTGCAATAGAACATGATAAAACTATACATTTCGGGAAAAAAAGTTCAAAGACCATAACTGTGAAAAATGGTTGAATCGTCATTGAAGTCAAACGTGATCTGTAATAGTATATTATAAAGCTATACACAATATTTCAGCTCAATATCTCGATGAACAGTCTTTGTAATTATAATCATTAACTGTACAAGTTTCAGATGTTTTAGAACAGTTACAGTGAAAATATAAATTGACGTACCCTACCTTGGTAACATACTGTGAAATAATACAGGGCCGTACCCTCCGGGGGGGGGGCAGGGGGGGGCAGCTGCCCCCCCCTGAGAATCTTGTCCTTTTTTTTTTTTTTAATATATCTCCAGTAATAGCATAGAAATGTTTAATCTTTATAGTATGTTAAAAATTATTTATAAAATTTAGTGCCCCCCCCATGGATTTTGGTCAGGGTACGGCCCTGTAATATACAACAAAACAAATCCCTATAATATCGACACGAGTAATGTCCCTTGGATTATTATATTACTATCATATTACAGTTTAATTTAACCCCCCACCCCCACCCCCCCCCACCCTCCGCATATGTCCAAAAAAATATATTTCAACCAAGACGTTTTCAAAGTTTATAAAAGAGCCCAATTAAAAATTATGTAACTCAAAACCGAGACAATTATTTTATATTACTTCAATAATGCTTTTAACTATATTTTGAATGAAAAACTAAAAGTTAGGTCTTCATAACACCATCCCCATTTGAGCGTTACATATATTTTGTATTGCTTTAATCGCCGTTATTAACCCGAAATGTCGCACAGTAATGAAACGGGGATGTTGTACCTTTAATAAATATTAACATACTATATGAGAACCGTACCTAACATAGAATAGGTGAGAAAGGCAACTACTACAATAAGAATCAAGGCACAGTAACAGAGGGTTTTCTGCTGGTAGACAAAAATGACACTTTTTTATATAGAAAATGAATACTTTTTTTTACTAAAAAGGTCACTTTTGTACTTTTAAAAAAGGCAATTTTGAACTAAAAATGACACTTTTTTACATAAAATGTAAACTTTTGTACTTCAAAGGTCAATTTTGTATTAAAAAGGTAATTTTTGTACTAAAAAGGATACATGGTACATAAAATGTGCACTTTTGTACTAAAAAGGTCACGATTTTGTAGTTTTCTTGGTGTTGCAACTGCACACCCCCTCCCCCCCCCCCACTTATTCCCTTCTACGCACGACCCTGTAAATCAAGTTATATTTTCAGTTTAGGTTAGCTTACTATTGCACACAGTGAATACCCGCCACAACCTCAGTAGAACGACAAACGTGGCAGCCTCCTCCCACACAACCTCCTGACCTATGACGGTAAACACAACCTCCAGTGAGAATGCGCCGATTACGACAAAGGCGTCGAAAACCTAAAGGGAAAGAAACATATAGGGCGTCATGTACATTCAAAGACAATCGTGGTATTAGCTGTTGTAGAAATGATCTTTTTGGAATAAAATCTTTTTTTCAGGTCTGCCGGAATGGGACATAAACAGTTACTGTTATTATATTCCATAAGTTATTCCTCCAGTCACACATAATATGTTTGGGTTCATGCAGTCGTGTTAGATATCCATTTTATGTAACACGATCATATAAACACGCACTCTCTCTGTCTCTCTGTCTCTGATTCTCTCTGTGTCTCTCTCTGTATCTCTGTCTGTCTGTCTCTCTTCCACTCTCTCTCTCTCTCTCTCTCTCTCTCTCTCTCTCTCTCTCTCTCTCTCTCTCTCTCTCTCTCTCTCTCTCTCTCTCTCTCTCTCTCTCTCTCTCTCTCTCTCTCTCTCTCTCTCTCTCTCTCACACACACACACAAACACAGAATACAGAAGTTTGTTTTGTTTAACGACACCACTAGAGCACATTGATTTATCAGTTATCAGCTATTGGATGTCAAAATTTAATTTTGACATGTAGTCTTAGAAAGTAAATTCGCTACATTTTCCCATTAGAAGCAAAGGATATTTTATGCAAATATTCAGTTAGTTTAACCTACGTAAAACACAACATGAATTAAAAACAATTGGGGTAACATATTTCATAAACACTGTTAGGTACAAATTAACTATTAGAATAATAATATTAATTTAATAACTGCATTATCACTGTTGTAAGTTCCATATATCGCTATTTGTTAAACAGGGAATACTACATAAGCGGTCGTTAGATATCGTTTATCTTAGAACGAGTTGTTTAAAAACGTATCCAAAGAGCGAAAGCGAGTTGGATGCGTTTTTAAACAAGTTATAAGATAAATGGTATCTAACGGACACGAATATAGTATTCTATTTTTTACATATCTTGAGAAAACAGTTTTAAAATAAATTTAAAGGCCTTTTCCAACTAAAACCCATATACGGTCCGAGTGTATATAGTTAACTTGTGCATCACAGACAAGTCAACTTCAGGTTAACTTATACGTCACAGAGTGATCGATTCGACCGTGTTTTTTTCTTTTTTTTTTTTCAATGAATGGTATGGCATTGGTGACCTGGGCCCGTGGTTATAAAACTGAAAGTAAAGACTTGAATAAAGTTCAGACTTTAACGTAATGCTGTTTGAATGGCGTTGCCATGACGTTAAAGTCTAGACTTTAAGGTTTATAAGCACGGCGCCTGGTCTTCACCCAGGAACCAGCCAGTCGTATATCTTTAAAATGTTCTCGCACATATCATGTGTGTTAACACTATATGTGTTATCAAATATAACAAATGATGTTCTCACCAACGGGTGTGTAAAAAAAAACCCAT
Organism: Gigantopelta aegis; assembly: GCF_016097555.1. Lineage (NCBI taxonomy): Eukaryota > Metazoa > Mollusca > Gastropoda > Neomphalida > Peltospiridae > Gigantopelta > Gigantopelta aegis. The sequence goes on along the minus strand of NC_054700.1, from coordinate 17,242,893 downwards.
TTATTTATGATACATAATTACAAACTATTTGATTCCACGCGTACTCACTGCATAACTGCGTCGAGAATATTTGATTGCAGGGTAGTGTAATTCGGCATAAACGTTTTTTTTCCCCTCAAATTAGAAAGCAAACAGAAAAATCTGCTTCACGTATCCATACAAAAAATATGTGAAGATGTTGTGGTGAAACACACATACGCAATAACTATGACATCACGCATTTAAGGTGACACACCACCATTAATTACTCCATGCAGTGCAATACAATTTATATGTCAGAATATATTCTGTGAAAAATACAACAATGTCAGGAGGGTCATGTGACTACTCATTTTAGGGGGTGCTCTCAACTAATAAGTACAGTGTAAAAAATCAACATACATTTATGTCTACTGCGAAATTTTTCTGTCGGCCATTCTCATGTCTGAGCACCGCCTCGTGTTGCTGTTATACAAGTGGCACTACACCACTTGCACAGTTGTTATCAGTTAGTACGTCATATATAACAAGTTACTTCAAACCAATGGGTTATTTAAATACTACAGAGGTCAACCTACGTGTAATCATCAAAGAAAGATTTCAAAAAGCATATCAAAATTGTGTAGTATTTTTTTTTTATGAGGAACTATTTCCTAAACCGGACTATATTAAGCTGCTACAACAAGTAACGACACACAAGACGGTCATAATAAAGAGCCACTTTCGGAATACTAAAAGCAAAACCTACTGGCTCTCCTCACTATTTCAATTAGAACGACCATCAAAATTGCGTCAAATTTCCTTCATGTAAACGCGCACCTCATCCTCTTTGACATAATCCTACGAGACTTTCAAAATTCCATAGCACCAATTACACCCCGCCTGTCACCAACACTGGACGGCTGGTGCTCCCTTGCACTTGTCAGTGCAGGCGTCCCTTCTCTAACCCTCCTCCAACTCTTTCCTGTCCAGGATAGGCGTGTGCTACCACAGCTTGCTCTGAATGTGCACGTAAATCTCTTTCTCGTTCGTTCTCGTAGTAACGACACAACGAATAGTGGTGTGTTGCATTAACATTTCGGTCACACACAATATAATTTCCAATAACATTTTTTAAAAATAGGTTATATTAGTACATGAAATTATTTGGCTATAATGTTTTTGTTTTTTTATAGGCAAGTAGTGGAAAGAATAACCTTTACATTTGCAGAAAAAAAAATGAATAAATATATTTTGGCGGGAAGCAACTTTGATAAAGCCCCTTTAATTAACACTTAATTATCTTCACCTGCCAGAACTTGACAAAGAAGCTTTTCCTTGTGAGTAGCATCTTCAAAAGTATCTGTGAAGTAGAATATAAAACAACAATAACACAGTATCACATATTGTGAAATGGAAAGGAAAGGAATGTTGGTTAAACGACAACTCAACAAATTTATAAACTACGACTGTTTGCAGGCCCGTAACAGTGACATAAAATTTTGTTTTGTTAACGACAGCACTAGAGCACATTGATTAATTCATCATCGGCTATTGGATGTCAATCAATTGATAATTGTAACTTGTAGACTTGGGGATGTTTCTAGCAATGAGCACTCTTGAGTTTTTTTTTTTTTTAAATACTTCAGAAGTTAAACTATTTATCACTGAGCTCTCAAACAACGTGTATTTGTTTTGTTTAACGACACAACTAGAGCACATTGATTAATTAATCATCGGCTTTTGGGTGTCAAACATTTGGTAATTCTGACACGTCAATCTAATTAAAATTAGCTCCACTATTACATGTGGATCTAACACCAGCCAGTTGGAGCTCATGTACACCAATCAAAACCTTACTTGCAGAATCCTGCCAATGATTTAAAAATAATTTGAAAACATTCCGAATTATCTTGAGGGTATACGACATGTTTCGTGTGAATTACGAATGCCTTAAAACATGTTTTATTTTATAAAATAAATAATTTGTAATGTAAAACTGAAGACTGATTTATTTTTTGTTTTGTTTTATAAATAAATAAATAATTTTTAATATAAAATTGAAGACTGATAACCCACCCCGTACATATTGGTATGGTTCGCTGTACTGCGGCCACTAAAATAGACTCGCCCGATATTTTTAGAATTTGTATGCTCCCAAATAACGTTATAAAAGGCGAAGTGTGATTGGTCAATATTTAAATTATTATTTACAGACGAAATGTTACCTGGACATTGGGGACTACGCAGTGTTGTTAGTTTTAAATCACTGGCAGGATTCTGCAAGTAAGGTTTTGATTGGTGGACATGAGCTCCAACTGGCTGCTGTTAGATCCACATGTAATAGTGGAGCTAATTTTAATTAGATTGCTGACACGTAGTCATCAGAGGAAACCCGCTACACTTTTCCCAATGCAGTAGATCGATCGCTCTCGGTGGACTGGTACATCAAAAGTTGTGGTATGTGTTTCCCTGTATAGGGGAAGTCAGTATAACATAGTCATTGCTACATTCAGCTTCAGGTAACGTTCGCGAACTATTTGACTTGTTCCCGATATCCCATCAGGTGGTACATTGGGCCATTTTATGTTCCAGCCAGTGCATCACGACTGGCATATCTAAGGCCGTGGTATGTCCTATCCTGTGTGTGTTATGGTGCATATTAAAGATCCCTTGCTACTAATGAAAAAAAAATGCAGCAGGCTTCCTCTCTAAGAATAAATGTGAAAATGACCAAATGTTTGACATCCAATAGCCGATGATTAATAAATCAATGTGCTCTATTGGTGTCGTTAAACAAAACAAACTTCAACTTTTGTTCCCGATATGGTCATTCAATTTAACGTGGAGCGCCTGGACCAATTTAATAAAGTAGGTTTTTTTCTGTTTGGTCTGTCTAAAAAGAAAAAGCAGCGTGTCGACTGCGGATCCTCTTATCTAGGTTAATTGACAAATCCATTTGTTAGTCACCAGATCAGGCCCATAGGAATAATATATTGAACTCTTACTTAGCCTTTATGAGTTATTTTAATAATAGAACACTCTACATACATGTGTAGCAATGCGTTGTGAAAATGAGTGGATGAATGTATATAACTGTGTGTCTTGTAATGTATAATTAACGTTATATAAAATATATAATTGGAAAAGTGCTGTTCCCCTTTTTATAGTGGACTGATAATGTGAGTTGATGTTCAGGGGCCTAATCCACAAAGGTCTCTTAGGCTCTGCTAGACAACAAAGCATCCTCTTTGCAAGTCTTTTTGCACTGAACTGCGATATCGCAAAGTTGCGAGAGTTTAGTGAATTGGGTCCCAGGGCTCTCCAACCCTAACACCAACTATGTTTCTGGGAACAATAAATAATTTGAACGGGACAAATTTTTTTTTTTTAATTATTATTAATTTTTTTTTTAAATGTAGAAGATATATTGAACTCCGTTGAAAACGCATCAGCCAAATTTGTTGTGAAAAGATTAAGGGAAGGAAAGCAAATACATTTATCTGGTTTTGTATAACTGAATGTATTCTTTGGTGGGCACCGGCCTCGGTGGCGTCGTGGCAGGCCATCGGTCTACAGGCTGGTAGGTACTGGGTTCGGATCCCAGTCGAGGCATGGGATTTTTAATCCAGATATCGACTCCAAACCCTGAGTGAGTGCTCCGCAAGGCTCAATGGGTAGGTGTAAACCACTTGCACCGACCAGTGATCCATAACTGGTTCAACAAAGGCCATGGTTTGTGCTATCCTGGCTGTGGGAAGCGCAAATAAAAGATCCCTTGCTGCCTGTCGTAAAAGAGTAGCCTATGTGGCGACAGCGGGTTTCCTCTAAAAAAATCTGTGTGGTCCTTAACCATATGTCTGACGCCATATAACCGTAAATAAAATGTGTTGAGTGCGTCGTTAAATAAAACAC
>NC_054700.1:17224020-17229020 GCF_016097555.1 Gigantopelta aegis | reverse complement strand
AAGAAGTACATTATTCAATACTTCCTAGGTAATATTCTTTCTAAAATGTACTGTCTTCAACTAGTGTCAAACACAATTTCACCTACGACGTTCAAAAGTCGTATGTTGCAACATGAACAGTTTCGTTAGGTGAAACGCAAGGCCAAATATAACATGTGTCATATAAAATATGATTTCAATACGTCATTTGCGTGTGTATAATTATACAAATAACACACACACACACACACACACGCATGCACGCACGCACGCGCGCGCGCTCTCTGTCTCTCTTGTCTCTCTGTCTGTCTCCCTGTCTGTCTCCCTGTCTGTCTATCTGTATCCCTGTCTGTCTATCTGTATCCATGTCTGTCTGTCTGTCTGTCTGTCTCTCTGTCTGTCTCTCTCTCTCTCTCTCTCTCTCTCTCTCTCTCTCTCTCTCTCTCTCTCTCTCTCTCTCTCTCTCTCTCTCTCTCTCTCTCTCTCTCTCTCTCTCTCTCTCTCTCTCTCTCTCTCTCTCTCTCTCTCTCCTCTCCCTCCCTCTCTCCTCTCTCTCTCCCTCTCTCTCTCTCTCTCTCCTCTCTCGCCTCTCCCTCCGCATCACATCTCTCACGTCTCACACCTCACACATAATCACACACACAACACACACACAAATCACACACACTACACACCGGCGAACACACACACACATAATCACACACATACACACCCACACATAATCACACACCACCCCACACACAACACACACATACACACACACACATAACACACACACACATACATACACACATACACACACACACACACACACGCGTACGCGCGCGCGCGCGCGCGCACACACACACATAAACGCACATACACGCAAATATCTATAGTCCCACGTATAAACGTTTAACGAAACAATATTTACGACATAATTGTTGTAAAGAGGTCCTTATCTTTGTCAAATTGAGGCAGTATTATTTATGTTCAGATATGTTTAATCGTGTTTTTCTAAGTTAGTCATGTCCTTCATTTTGCTTTCGATTAAGGTTGCGTATTTGCGTATATCTTCATAAATCAAGACTAATATTCGTTCCTCGTATTCAGCCTTGATACATGTCGTCAAGAAATTGTGCCACAAAATGCTTAAATTTCATTGGATGCGATGAGATCTGATTGCAACGAATCGCAACGCTCCTTATAAATTCCTTGTTATTGTAAACAAAGATGGCAGCGTCAGCGTCCGTGGAAACGTGTCGTGTTTGTCACGATATGTTAAAAAAAAATGTTTCGGCGGTTAATTTTTGATATTGCTTTCAAGATTGTCACATGTTACCGATGCTGTGATTGGTCAGCAATGTCATCGTGTAAGGGACATAATCGGTGTTACAAATTTTCTTCCAATAGAGGGCGCTAGTAGTGGATATCAGTAATCTTGACTACATGTATCAAGGCTGAATACGAGGAACGACTATTAGCCTTGATTTATGAAGATGGTATGGTATATGTTGAAACAAATCGTAACGTACATGTTTATTAAAGGGACATACCCTAGTTTTTAAACACTACAGCATATTTTTCACTATTAGAACAGTTTATCATCACTGAAATCAAACATTATTTATATTTTATTCTTTAGAGTATCCATTTCCGTAGAACCGAAGTGTTTCACTGTGTTTCTAATACCAAAAATGGCATTTTTCATATTTTTAAAAACGCACGTGCGGTTTATTGATTCGAGTTCTAGTCTATTTTAAGGATATTTCCTGTTTTAACGTCACAAACTCTTCAATCGAATTAAAATTAGCTCCACTATTACATGTGGATCTAACAGCAGCCAGTTGGAGCTCATGTCCACCAATCAAAACCTTACATGCAGAATCATGCCAGTGATTTAAAAATAATTTGAAAGCATTCCGAATTATCTTGAGGGTATACGACATGTTTCGTGTGAATTACGGATGCCTTAAAACATGTTTTATTTTATAAAGTAAATAATTTGTAATGTAAAACTGAAGACTGATTTAGTTTTTGTTTTGTTTTATAAATAAATAAATAATTTTTAATGTAAAATTGAAGACTGATAACCCACCCCGTACGTATTGGTATGGTTCGCTGTACTGCGGCCACTAAAATTGACTCGCCCGATATTTTTAGAATTTGTATGCTCCCAAATAACGTTATAAAAGGCGAAGTGTGATTGGTCAATATTTAAATTATTATTTACAGACGAAATGTTACCTGGACATTGGAGACTACGCAGTGTTGTTAGCAATCTGATTAAAATTAGGTCTAAATAAGGCATTCGTAATTCACATGAAACATATCGTATACCCTCAGGATAATTCGCAATGTTTTAAAATTATTTTCAAATCACTGGTATGATTCTGCAAGTAAGGTTTTGATTGGTGGACATGAGCTCCAACTGGCTGCTGTTAGATCCACATGTAATAGTGGAGCTAATTTTAATTAGATTGCAAACTCTTCTTTCACTCTATTGTAACTTTATCCAAAACACAGTGTCAGAATGACCATATGTTTGACGTCACATAGCCGATGATAACACAAATAATCAATGTGCTCCAGTGGCGTCGTTAAATAAAACAAACTTCACTTTACTTTCTATTCTGGCATTTCTTACACACCCGTTGGTGAGAACATCATTCGTTATTTTCCATAACACATGGTTGTTAACACATGTACGTGTGTTAACAATTTCAAGACATACGACTGGCTACTCCTAGGTGATGACAAGGTTACCAATGCCATACATCCAATGAAAAAACCAGCACGATCGAAATTGATTACACTGTGACGTATAGTTAACTTGACAATCATTTGTCTGTGACACGTAAGTGAAAGGGCTGTAAATCACTTTTAGTCGAAAAAGATGTCAAACTTTGCTTAAAACCTGGTGTTTGTAGATGTGTAAAAAATAGAATAATACATTCGTGTCCTTTCATACCATTTATTTTACAACTCGTTTAAAAATGTATCAAACTCTCTTTCGCTCGTTAGATACATTTTAAAACAACTCGTAAGATAAATGGTATCTAACGGTCACTCGTGTATTATTCTCTATTGTGAGCATTTCTAGTACAAGCATGTTTACCGGGTATTTATTTTGCTCAGATTTAAATCTGTATTAACGAAGGAAGGAAGGAAATGTTTTATTTAACGACGCACTCAACACATTTTATTTACGGTTATATGACGTCGGACATATGGTTAAGGACCACACAGATATTGAGGGAGGAAAGCCGCTGTCGCCACTTCATGGGCTATTCTTTTCGATTAGCAGCAAGGGATCTTTTATATGCACCATCCCATAAACAGGATAGCACATACCACGGCCTTTTGGTGTACCAGTCGTGATGCACTGGCTGGAGCGAGAAACTGTATTAACGAATTAAACATGTAGTTTTTAAACATTTAAGGCCGAATTTACGAAGCCTGTTTTTCTTAGACGCGAGTATTTAAGCATTATGTAATACTATGTAGTTACACGCGTGTAGGACATAAACACGCTTTGTAAATTCGGCCCTTAGGCCAGTATTTTTTTATTATTCGGTTTACGAACCCGCCGACGTAAATTTTGCTAAAAAAAAAAAAAAAAAAAAAAAAAAAAATCGTATTTTTCACTTTTATTTTTTATTTTTTTGCCGCCGACTTCCACAAATAGCTCTAAAGAAAAAAAAAGTTACCATTCTAGTCTATTGTGGCGCATTTCGTAATGTAACAGTGAGAAATAACACTTATTTCGACAATAAATATACCGTTGTAGATACGAATTGTTAATTCGTCTTCGGTCGCACTCTTTCGGTCCGATTCGCTATTTCGCTCCGATTTCTATGCACCGCGCGGTTGCGCACAGAGAATGATGTCTTGTCAATCTTATTTTGTTACAAAGAATCCACATCTATCAAAGTAGCCATATTAAAACAAAAATTCACCCCTACTGATACACCCCAAACAGGTTTTGTGTTGTTTTTTCTTTTCATTCCTCCTGCACAAAAGTTCTTGTTCGTAAACCTAAAAATTAAAAAATACTGGCCTTAATTTTTAAAACATGCAATGCCATGAACATTGAGATATGCAATTTTATCAGCATTCGTTGATGAAAGTATAAAAATCCTCGGCAAGCCTCAGATTTCATACTTTTATCAACTCGTGCTAATAAATTATGATATCACAAGACATTCGGGGAGTATCCTCTATATAAACAGATATGACTGATCTGGTAATTAAAGGCATACTATCACGGATTTAAGGACCTTATTTCTCTAAAAATGGATAATAAATAAAAACTACATTAATTGTTGGAAACCAAATCTAACTATCGCATCACCTTAACTGCACCATGATTGAGTGAAATCCATGTCATCCCTCTCGGCAATTTTAGTTTTTGAATTACGAACCATTGCCATAATTCAATTATTTTTACAAAATGTCATTAATAAATGGAGTATGGTGGTTATGAAGATGGTTGAATAAAGTACATTTAGGGGCAAATCAAATTATTTTTGTTCAGGTAATATACTTTGTTAGACCATTAAATAGGTCAGCGGTCTGTGACAATATACCTTTAAAGTATGTAAGAAATGGACCGAAACGCGCTTTGAGGCTGGTAGGTACTGGGTTCGTGTCCCACCTGAGACAATGTGAGATTTTCATTCCAATGCCGACTCCAATCCTCAGTAAGTAGTGCACTACTAGGCTCAATGGGGAGGTTTAAGACAACGTACACCGAGTTTCACCCACTTCACGAGTACGACTATGGGTGTGTCTCCCGAGTGTATGATTGTATGATTCCACATGGGCTATGATTACCCGGCATACACTGCAGGTTCCGTGCACCCCGGGCTCGGGTGATACCGAGATAGATCGGTGTCCTCCCATTTTGCCTACAACCCAGTTTGCCTACACTCAGTATAAAAAGATGATATCCTCAGTTAAAAGTGGAACATTCCATGTATATGTATAAAAATAACATGATAAAATAATATGACAAACACATATTTTATTATAAAAACGAT